>NC_056729.1:958742360-958762360 GCF_019279795.1 Protopterus annectens
AGAACAACAGAGTTTGCATTAATATACATTTTTCTGAATGGTGTGGAATCTGAAACTCAAATGTCTGTCTTTATTTTTTTACTTCAATCCTCAATGATATGCCAGAAAAACACAAATTTATGAGAAGTAGACCAAAAATATGAGGCAAAAAATCTGGACATTCTGCGAGAATCTGTACAGTTGAGAGGTATGGCTGACAGTCATTTCCTTACTTAAACCTCCTTACCACTAATCTATTCATGCCCTAATGTCTCGTGGTTCTTTGGAATGTATATTAACCAGATTTTAAAGAAGCACCTAGGAATGTTGATAAATAGTTTCCTGCTGTATATTAAAATGAGGTGGCAGTATGAATCTTTGGACCATGTACAAATGTCTCTCCTGATCTCATCCATGTTTTTTGTCTAAACCAACACTACAGGGTAAGGCATGAAGAGATATATTCCTATCAAAATCCTTAGAATTATAACACAAACATTTAATGAAAAGAAAACTAGGAGCTTACAACGTAAACATTCCTGCAATACAGTCAGGGAAATTATAACAATTGTTACAACAAAAGGCAAGTCTATCCTTAAAGAAACTGAAGCTTCAAAAATATTAGCTAATCCTTAAAGCTTGCAAGTATCTGGTCCATAGGCTCAAAAGACAAATAGCTATAAACTAAATACATAGTGTGGGAGATTCTGCTTCATAAACTACAGTTACCAGTGTTCAATGTATTTTAATCATATTTTTAGAACAGTGACAGGCAGTAACTGACACAGACAACCTGCCAACAGTTTCTAAACTTTAAACCTTTATAGAGTAGTTGAATATTAAACACCTGACACAAGAACAGAATGTTATTTGAATGTATTCAATATGAGAAATCGAGACATATGGAAGTGCCCTCAGAACATAAATGATTAAATAAATTCTCCAGTTTTAATTGTTTACGTGAGTAGCTCTACACACACATTTATTTATTTAGTCAGATAGTAAGTTAGTTAGTTAGTTATTGATATTTGATTGCTGGGAAAGTCTAGCCGGGTTAGGAGTTCATTTTCAGCAAGCCTGGGGAGAAAAACTTTAAAATAGTACAAAAATATTTAAAAAACAATAATTTTACAGTATTCAAAAATAACAATAAAAATACAACAACACTAATAATAATAATAATAATAATAATACATTTAAACAATTATAAGAAAATTAGACATTGTGTGAAAACATTGGTTAAAATTGATGCAACTTAATGATTTGATATTTAAAGAAATTATAGCCAGTTTAGTAAAGTTAAGTTAGTATAACACAGATATGAATTGCAATAAAAAGTGGGAGA
Source organism: Protopterus annectens (assembly GCF_019279795.1). Taxonomy (NCBI): domain Eukaryota; kingdom Metazoa; phylum Chordata; order Ceratodontiformes; family Protopteridae; genus Protopterus; species Protopterus annectens. The sequence goes on from NC_056729.1 coordinate 958,743,685, forward strand.
GAAAAGCAGGATTGTGGTACATTTCTATAGACAGTCAGGATAGAGAAATTGATTTAACTAAGGAAGTGAGTGAAGAAGGAGGAGTAAGACAGTATAAGGAATGAATGAATTCTTGCTCATATTTAAGGATATAGTTTATCCTGAGGATGAGAAAGAACAAATACAGATTTTGACTAAGATGTCTTTCAGAATAATTTTAAAGGACTGGAGTGAGGGTATTGACCTGATGGGTACTGGTAAGGAGTGCCAGGCCTTCTCATTATGGCACAAATATGGACCATGCCAACAGACTCAATAGGTTTGTGGAGTGGACAGAGAAGAGTTTTTGGTCAATGTTTTCTATTAACCAGTTGGGAACTTAATTGTACAGAATACTGTTTAGCGCTAGACAGGCAGATGCATGCTGGGAAATGTTATGGGTGGTGAGAAGCTGTGCATTTGTTAGTTGAGAGGGTAATTCTAATCAATTTAGGAATTTTTAGTGCTGGTGGCTTCTGAAAGGCTTATTTGCTGCAAATGTAACCACATTATTACGGCATTTTTAAAGTTTTGCTTTTTTGATGCCTGGAGGTTAGTAAGGATGAAATCTTCATAAAGTAGTAATGGGAGGAGGTAAGGAGTAGCAAGTGTAGTTTTAATTGCATTGGTGAGAAATAGTTTGGATCTGTAAACCTTCCCTAGTTTTTGGTGATTTTTTAATGCGATTTTTGTATATGCAGGTCAAATTTAAGATTGTTATCCACTATCATCTCTAATAATTTGCTATGAGAAGTGACTTCAGTGATTGTATTATTAAGATAGAGAATTTTAAATTTTGTTTTTTTCATGAGAAAGGGATTTATCCGCGGTGGTGGTGCTGCGGTAGCATTGTCGCCTCACAGTAAGATGCTGTCCGGTTCGATTCTCAGCTAGAGAGTCTTCTGCATGGAGACATGCATGAATGGGCGTACCTTCGTTGAAGGTTGTGCATCAGGGCTGGTAACTCGGCATGTAAAAATCAACTACCAATCATTAGCAGACCGGAGTTCCGTTGTGGCTACCCCTAACCGGGAAAAGCCGAAAGACACAACAACAACAACAACATGAGAAAGGGATTTAAGAAAAAAAAAGAAGTACTGTAGTTTGTTTTTTGAGAAGTTGAACATGAGTCATGAGATGTAAAGCCATGTTTCAACACACTTGGTCTCACACACACACCAATTAATCCAAATTACTCCCCTGTTTTGGTTCACGGAAGTCCTTCATTCCATTGTGCAGCTGACTCCAACTAGGTATGGTTGCCAGGCAACATGACGTGAAAATGTACACGATGGCAGAAATCCACCAATCTGATTTTGGTAAACTAGAATGGGCTTACTACAGAATGCACAAAGAGACAAAATACTGCCACAAAATACCATTCTATTCCAGGACCCCGGCACGACTCAAAACTCACTGTTGCTAGTCAGGACTTGAGAATCAGGATTAGGAAGGATTCGGGAACACCACCCCCAGGTATGCAGCAGCCACCAACAAGGTCATCGCTGAAAAGGGTGTGTAAAGAAACAATTCACATACTTGGTTAACAAAAAAGGATGTCTGATAAAACTGCCCTATTGTCATTACACCAGTCATTGAGGAGATCTTTTGGGGATATACAGCAACTCTGATGCGGAATAAGGTGAAGTCCCAAGACTGGAGAAACTCCCTTATCAGTCTCAACAAAAAGTTGAGATCCCTCATCAAATCCTCTAAAGCTAGCTATTAAAACAGAATTGCAGCAGATAGTAAAGACAACCACAAGGCCTTTTATAGCTATGTAAAGAATCTCCACGGCAATACCCAGATTTGCTCTGAGCTACTGCACAGTGGTACCTCATATACCGAGCCAACAGATATTGCCAATATACTGGTGACAGATTCAGTGCCAACTTTACCTCTCTCTTCCCCCCCAAAGGACCAATTAAAATACCACTAGATTGCCAGTAACCCAGTATTACTGCTGCACAGGTTAAAACAGCACTGTTCAAGGTCAAGAATACAGCTTCTATGGGACCTGACAATATTCCTGGCTGTGTTCTATATGAAATACAGAGTGAACTGGCACCTCACCTGTGTGCCCTGTTCAATCACAGCCTCACCTCCGGCTTTGTCTTTAACGAATGGTGCACTGCTACAGTCATCCCTCTCCACAAGGTAGAGTGACTACAGATCATGGGAACTATCACCCCATTAGCCTGGTGAGTCTGATATGCAAAGCTATGGAACACATCATCATGGATCTAATAAACAAGGCTAGAGGGAATCTCCATACTCTGGATCCCACACAGTTTGGTTTTGTGAAGGGTAGATCATGCCTGGTCAACTTGGTCGACTTCTTTGAATTAGTCACCAGAGCTGTGGATGAAGGCAAGGTGGCTCATACAGCCTACCTTGATCTGGCCAAGGCCTTTGTTACCATTCCCCACTCAGGAATCATAGAAAAACTCACTAAGCTAGGTATCAACCCCTATATCACTAGGTGGGTAGCAAACTGGCTCACAGATAGAACCAACAGTGTGAAAGTAGCTGACTCCAAGTCAGACTGCTAACCAGTCATGAGTGGATACCGCAGGGCTCAGTCCTGGGTCCTCTCCTGTTTGGTATCTACTTCTCTGAAGTCCAGGTCAACACAAAGAGACTCTGGCTGACAAAGTTCACAGATTATTGCAAGTTGGGAGCTATTATTAACTCCCCAAGTGATGTTAACATCCTACAGAAAGGCCTCACTGAGACCAATGACTGGTGTCGGAACCATAGCCTTAAGCTCAGTGCCAAAAAATGTGTCGTCATCACCTTTGGGGAAAACTTGGTTTCCATGAATTACCACATCAATGGTAGTCCACTGAACACAGAAGGCATTATAAGAGATCTGGGAACACAGGTTGACAGCAACCTCTGTTTTGACCACCACATTGTCACTGTGGTCAGAAAGTCCTTCTATGTGGCACATTGCATTACTAAGGGTTTTGCACCCAGGAAGAAAGAGGTCATTGTCTCCCTGCACTCTTCCTTCATTAGGCCAATCATCAAGCACAATGCCCCATTTGGCATGTACCTCACTAGACACCTGCAACAACTGGAGAGGCCACAAAAGTAACTCACAAAGAGGACCCTAGGCCTTAAACACTTGCCTTATATGGACAGACTCAAAACACTGCAACTATTCTCTGTCTCATATCGCCTACTTAGAGGTGATCTCTGCTTGACTTACAAAGCCATGTCTGACCTAGCTCTGTTAGAAATGCTACATCTAAAGAAATCCCAATCCCTCCACACCACACACTCCAGAGACCTTAACCTCATTACCACAATCAACAGAACATGCTGGAGGGACAGGTTCATAACCCAGAGACTGCCCATGCTATGGAATAGACTTCCCATACATGTCAAACAGAGCACCTCTCTGACCCTCTTCAAGAGAAATCTTGATGAGTGGATTGGAAATAGAAAATTCAACCCGGGGATCACTCCAGTGGATCTACTCGACAGAGGCATTGGGAACTAAGGTCAGGTGGCACAGTGCCAGGGTAATCCTATGGGCTAGGCTTGTAAAGGCTCCAGGGCCATTGGCCTAGTACACGCCTATGAACCTATGAAGCTATGAATGATTGTCTTAAAGAATGTACTCCACTCCTCAGCTCTCTGTGCAGTGTGGTAGAACAACTTCAGCTTTCTACAGTGTCATTTTGAAAATACTCTTTTTAAAGGATTTCCCAGACCAGAAAGATTACATTAAACATAAACTTACTTTGGGTATGGAAACAATCTTTGAAAAACTTAGTGAGAAAATGAGTTGTTTACAGAAAGTGAGAAATAACATAAGGAATCAAGTGACTGCAGTTTTCCAGGATTATGACCAGCTATCAGCTGCATTTGGACTCAATGAAGCTTTTCAGCATTCCACCCTTACACCTTTGATGGCTGATACGTTAGGATGGCTGCAAGGTATAGAACAATTCTATATAAAAGAATACCTGCAGAGGAAGGCCCTCCTTTGGACAGTGCAGCCTACAGATCTGACATACATTCATCAGCTACCACAGTCTTGAGATAAACTGTCAGCTCGTAATCAGCAGTATCTTCTACAAGATATTCTTCTGAAGGGACATTTTTTCTTGGAAGCCCAGTGAGCTTTCGGACAAGAAGTTAGTAGGTCTCTGTAAACAGCTATGAAAAATGGGATCTGCAGTTCAGAGTAACATGTTTCATGACAGATGCTTCTGAGAGGGCAAACCAACAAAAAGTGCATTAATCATCTGTAGATTTATAGACACAAATAGACTTGCTTGACTTTCTCAGATGTGTTTCAAGCTGCTGAAGATCATTATGCTTCCTACTTTGCTAAAAAGTAACAGTGATGAGTTTAGTGGTACTGCATAATTTATTCATACTTTTAATTTCTTTAGATATCATTCAGAATAAATATCCCTATAAGCTATTTAGGTAGCTTTGTACAATACCAGTGGTGTTCATAGGTTCATAGGTGTTTACTAGCTAATGACCACAAGGGCCTTTTTAAGCCAAGCCATACATCCCAAATCTCTGAAAAGTTCTAATACCCTTGAAAAATGTAAGCATGGGCCTGGGAGATGAGCCATTTACAGGTTACCTGTGTCCATTAGAGACATAGGTGCCACACCAGTGATGTACTTCTGGTTTCCCATCCAATTGTCCAAGTTGCACTTGAATTGGGTTAGGGAGGAAATCTGCTTTACATGGATGGGGAGCCTGTTCCATAGATGAGGTAGTCTCTGGGATACATACCTATCTCTCCAGCAGGTCCTATTTATAACGCAGGCAAAGTTTAAGTCATTAGAACTGGTAGTTCTGGTGCTGTTTGTCTTGTGGATATGCAAGAGATTCACCAGAGTTGGGTCTGATAATCCCCTGTATGCCAGGCATAGATCTCCCCTCAAAAGCCTGTAGGAGACAGACTACAGGGAAAGGGCCTTGAGGCAGTCTGCATAGAACATTTTACTTACACCCTTTATTCTTTTTGTGAGAAACCTCTGTGGACATTCCAGTTGTTGGATATGTCTGGTTAGGTACATACCAAAGGGGGCACTGTACTCAATGATAAGTCTGATGAATGCCCAATACAGTAAAAGAATGACTTCCTTGGACTTAGACGCCATAACTTTGTTTATAAGTTGAGCAACATAGAATGATTTCCTCACCACTGTAGACACATGATAGTCAAAGACTAGATTACTATCTATGCATGTCCCTAAGTCCCTGACTACTGGGTCAGCTCTAAGGGGTGTGTTGTCAATATGATAGTTACCAGGGATGGATGACTTCCCAAAGGACACTATTATGCATTTCTTGGCATTTAGTTTTAGTTCATGGTTATGGCACCAGTTGTTTGTCTGTGCCAGCCCTTCCTGGAGAATATTTGTGTCAGTGTCAGATCTGATGACAGCTCCTAATTTGCAAACATCTGCAAATTTAGTCAGCCAGAGACCACTGATATTGGTATTGACTTTTGAGAAGTAAATGCCAAAATGGAGCAGTCCAAGGACTGATCCCTGAGGTACTCTGCATTTGACTGGCCTCATTGTAGAGGTGGACTCCCCAATTCTAGCTTCCTGGGTCCTGTCTGTGAGCCAGTTGTCTATCCACTGGTTGACATACTGGTTTGTACCTAACCTCTTGAGTTTGTCAACAATGCCCAAGTTGGGTATTGTGTCAAATGCCTTGGCCAGGTCAAGGTAGGCAGTGTGAACAATTTTGCCCTCATCCATTATTTGGTGACCTTCTCAAAGAAGTCCATCGGGTTGAGTAGGCATGATCTGCCCTTGATGAAACCAAACTGGGTTGGGTCCAGTTTCTGGAGGTTTACTATATCTCTATTGATCATCTCCATGATAATTCTTTCCATGGGTTTACATATAATACTAATGAGACTTATGGGTCTGTAGTTTCCAGGGTCTGTAGATGGCCCACCTTTGTGCAGAGGGATGGCCGTTGCCTTTCTCCAGTCATGAGGCAGGAAACCTGTTTGGAGGCTACAGTTAAAGAGTAATTCCAGATGCCCTTACAGGTCATGTTTCATGCTATTTAGAAGGCATCCTGAGATATTATCTGGACACATTGATGCAGTGTTCTTGGTCTTAGAGAGAGCATTAAGGACCTGTTCCCTAGTGATAGTAGAGGGAGTTATATTTGATGATATTTCCCGAGGGAAGGTTAAGGGGGAGAGAGGGGCAATGTTGGAAATGAATTTATCATCCAAAAGGTTTACTATGTCTTTTGGCTCATTATATGTGGTTCCATTTACAAGGAGCTCTGCACACAATTGTGTATTGACTTTGAGGTTGTGGACATAGTTAAAGAATGCTTTGTGGTTATTCTTGGCCAAGGAGGCCAAACTTACCTCTAATTTGGTTTTGGTAGACTTTATTTGTCCTCTGAGTTGTTTGTTTAGTTTGACGAGAGTGCTTTTATCCTACTGGGTGCTGCATCTCCTACTTTTTGCCATGATTTTCTTCCTCCTGTTATACAAATTATAGGTTTTGTGATTCTACCAGGGTGGCTTGTTTTTATCAGTTACGTCTGCACTTCATCCTGGTGGGTACAGCTGCCTCTATGCAGCTATTAACATGTTTGTACATTGTTTCTGTGAACAGTTCTGTATAGATAGCAGTGTTCTCAGAGTTTATGAGAGCTTGACATTTTGCCAGGTTCTCACTTAATAGCAGGAGGTTAGCCTTAGAATAGTTCCTGAATATTCCAGGTTTACCTGGGGGTCCAGGTTTTATTTTTACTTCAAAGGGGACTATTTTGTGGTATGACCTTACCAGGGAAGGCATTACAGTATGGGGTGTACAGCACTCTCCCATATTAGTGAGGACCAGATCCAGTGTGGTTGCACCCCTGGTTGGTGTATTGACTATCTGGTCCAGGAAGTTTGTGTTTACAAAATCCAGGAATCTGTGCATGTACATTTAGTGACATATAGGATTTCTTGTCAATAGTGAGGTAATTAAAGTCACCCATGAATATGGTATTGTGTTGGATGGTTAGTGTTTCTAATAAGTTTAAATACATGGTATGGGTTTCCTGGGTCATAGAGGGGGACCTATAGATTGCAAGGAAGTGGTGTTGGATTTTGTCTATGGTGATTTTAACATGGAGGAGCTGAAGTGCTTTGTCCTGTTTGACCAGCCTTGAGGTATATTTATCTTCGATGTAAATAGATACACCTCCACCTTTAGTCCCTGGCTGTGAAGTAGCTGGCCTAAATGTGTGGAAGGCATTGTAAGCAGAACTGTTGATGTGCCTTCCGTGGCTTTAAACCATGTCTCAGTGACCTCACAGACATCAGCATTCACTAGGGTAAAGAGAGCTTCAAGGGAGTGGATTTTTTGTTTAGACAAATAAATTGTGCTGTCCCTAGCAGGCTCTCAGAACAGCTGATAAAGCTTCACGAGTTATTTTTTGCTGATGTGCAAGGTTCTCAGATGTGAATCTGATTGTGAAATCCTCTGCATATTGCATTCAGGAGGCCTGTTGTGTGGATACTTGGAGAGTGTTGGTGAGAATTCTTAAGAGGAGATGATCAAGGATAGACCCATGGTGACATGGAGGTATGGAGAGAGGAGTGAGTGCCATTTTGCTGACTGAATGATGCCTATTAGACAAGTAGCTTTTGAACCATAAAAGTGTTGCCTGAGATAGAGTTCCTGTGGGCATTTTAAGTAGAAGTTTGCTGTGACAAATTATATCAAAGGCTTTTGACAAATCTAGAACTATGGAGAAGACTAGTTTGCTGCTATCTTTAGATTCATTGACAGTATCTATAAAGGTTAGAAGTACAGTGTCACTACTATGAGAGGGAAGGAAGCCATGTTGGTTGGAGGATAGCAGTTCTTCCTGCAAGATATAGTTCAGCAATAATTTTTCAATACATGTTTCAAGTATTTTGGAGAGGGAGGATAAGGTTGCTATATGTATAAAGTTAGTGATGTCTGTTGAATTTCCTCCTTTGTGTAGAGGGATAAAGTGTGATTTTTTCCCCAGAGATAGATAATATGAGATTCCTTGACTGACCTATTTATAAGACTTAAGACAGGGTAAGCAATGCTATTGTCTGCTCTTTTAAGGCACTCGCTTGAAGGTGAGCTGAATTGGAGGATAGTTTGAGTTTATATAAGAGTTATTATATATATATATATATATATATATATATATATATATATATATATATATATATATATATCTAGGATATGGGCAAAGTTCTGAAGGTGAAAGTGGATATGGTGACGTGGCGGTTGGGCAGCATTGTGATTAGATGTTGGGGAATCCTTGGGTAGGGATGCTGTACTGTCTATTAAATAACAGTTGAATTCCATTGCAGTTTCAAGAGGTGAGATATTGGGAGAGGGGTTAGAGATTAAATTTTGGCTGGGATGTAAGATTTTTTTAATAGCTGACCAGCATTTTTTAGGGTTGTGTTTACTATTGTCTTTAATGTTGTTATAGTAATTTTTTGTCTTCATTTATTTATTTTTTAGTATGGTTGTGTAGCATTCTGAAATATTTGAGTTACTGGGGTATTTTATGTTTTGCCACTATTTCCTGCTATTTTTTTCTATCCTGTATTAGCATAGCTAAATATGCATTATTTTTCTTTAGTCTCTTCCTTCTAAGGGGTGCAGAGCTAGTAATTCATTTACAGCATCATCTTTGGGGAAGACTTTTAGGATGTTCCTGTTAACAGATGAGAGGGTAGTGATGAACATTTCTGGGTTAAACTTGGACAGGTTGCATGTTGTTTTATAAACATGCTGTTTGAGTGGATGTGTGAGATGTCTGCTTGTATAGATTGGGAGATGGTCACTAAGAGTCTGACATTGTACCTGTGGTGGTGAATTTGATAGGGTCTGATACTAGATCCAGTCTAATAAAGAATTTGATGTCATGCTGTAATGTGCGGGGCTGCTTGATGTAAGGGTGTTAGAGATTATTCCCCACTAATGAATATTGACATCACCTAGTTGTATTTTATCATGTGGAATTGTTATGGATATCAAATATAAGACATTTTCCAGTGCAGTGTTACCAGGAGAGCTGAAACGGACAGTAATACATATTTGTTTGTATCTGTTTGTTTTCAGGAAAGTAATAAGAAGCTCTGCTGAATTGAATTTTGGTGTTGGTTTGCTATAGGTGGAAATGTGATAGTTGTTGGTTAATACTAAAGCAATACCACCACCTTTCCTCTTGATTTGGCCATTACTGATGATCATATATCTGGGTGCAATTTCAGATGTGTTTATACTTGGATTACCCCAAGTTCCAGTTATACTGAGAATATGAGAATTGTGTTTGGTAATCCAGGAATGTAGTTTAGTAGTTTTATTTCTTATACTTTTACTATTTATTACAGCAAGAGTTAAATTACCAGGGTGGGGATAGACCTTTGTGGAGTTAAAGTGGGGTGTGGAAGCAAAATGTCTTGATGTTGCTTGTGATAAGTGGTGGCAGGATTAGGGTGAATTTCTCCTAGGAGGATTTTAGTATATTGGGATATTATGGACTCTTGTTTTCTGGAGAGTACTTTTCCACATAATTGTATTTTGATTTGAGTTGAAATGGAGTTAATCAGTTTATATTTGGGATAAAGGTGTGGGGCATCATTAAATAGGTTTGGTGCAATATGTGGAGAGTTAAGGGAGGAAGTACAGATAAGTTGCTGGGTCAGAGATGGAGAGATGTTAAGAGCTATTATTGAGTTATAGCAGGATGAGAGATGGCTCAGTAAGAGGAAAAGAACATGGGATAAGCCAAAGTGTAACATGATTAACTAAAGGCATCTAGATTTTATTGATGGCAAGTAGTGGGAAGTAGGATTCAAGAAAGAACCAAGAAGTTGCAGGGCAATAGGATATATAGTGGTGGTAGGGTCTGAAAGCTGGTAGAAGGTAAATAGGAAGGAAGTATTTTTTATGAAGGAAGAGTTAGGTTATCCAGATATCTCCTATTATGTTTCTGAGCTGTAAGAAATAAAAAGTTTGAAAGGATAGAGTATGAGAATGTAGTTAAGATAGGAAATAGTGAGAATTTATGGAAAGTAGAAGATCAAATGGAGAATAATGGATAGCTACTGTTGGGGAGGGGTCTGAGCATGAGTAGATATAGTGCAAAGCAGTATGGGAGGTAGAAAGGTTGTTGTGAATGACTCTAAATGTTAGAGGAAATTTGAGAGATAGGAACATAGAAATATTTATCTATATATGTGTGTGTATATCTATATCTATATCTATATCTATATCTATATCTATATCTATATCTATATCTATATCTATATCTATATCTATCTATATAGATACAGATATATGCCCCCCACACACACAGATATATTTATATATATATATATATATATATATATATATATATATATATACACACACACATATATATATATATATATATATATATATATATATATATATATATATATATATATATATATTCACTATAGAATCTTGAAATACTGAAATCCCGAATTTCAGTATTTTGAAATTCTGTAGTCGAAAGCTTTAAAACCCGAAACCCCAGAACCGCGAACCTACACTACAAATACACCACACACACATACACATACACACAATGTCCCCCCACAATCAAACATACAATCCTACACTACAGACAAGCAGTGGGGAAAGCCCCCCCTGCACCCCCCACACCCAACTTGCTTATATATACTAACTCCGAGATCGCACAATCACACACACAAAGGTAATTCACACCCACACATTTCATAGCCCCTTGCTCACACACATCACAGCCACAACACACACTAACATACACTAAAGCCCCTAACCAACACACTTATACATAATTACCTGAACTTACACCTATCCATTCACACACTGCAACACCAGTAGCGCTATTTCAAAATCTCCAAACTTCAGGATTTTGAATTTCATGCTTCTGGGGTTTCGCGATTTAAAGCTTTCGGCTATAGAATTTTGAAACACTGAAATTCGGGATTTCAGTATTTCGAGATTCTATAATGAACCCATATATATATATATATATATATATATATATATATATATATATATATATAGTTCCCCTTTAGAATCTCGAATTGATGAAAGCTCGATATTCATAAGCTCGAGCCCAGAATCTCGAGTTTTCAGCAATGTTTTTGCTGGGGGCAAGCCCTCCTGCACCACCCACACCCCCCTACTTAAATATACCAACTCAGAGACAGCACTACAATGGGGACGAGGGAAATCTCCCATTTTGCGCTGTATACAGAAGCTCACAACGGCAGAATTTCCATTCCTCTGCTATAGTGCAGTCATGGAGCTGGTATATTTCAGCAGGGAGACTGCAGGGGGACTCGGCCCCCTGAATACATGTCAGTAACCTTCCTTTTTTTTGTTGTCTCCCCTTCACAAGTTCAAGTTACTGAAACTCGAGATTCTGGGCTTGAGCTTATGAATTTCGAGCTTTCAGCAATTTGAGCTTGTGAAGGGGAACCATGTATATATATATATATATATATATATATATATATATATATATATATATATATATATATATATATATATATATATATCTATATATATACACATACATACATCTATATGTATAAATGTATAGAAAGACAGCATCTATTTGTGTGCGTGTGTGTGTGTGTGTGTGTGTGTGTGTGTGTGTGTGTGTGTGTGTGTGTGTGTGTACACACACACACACACACACACACACACACACACACACACACACGCATATGTGCATAGCAGATGCATGCATCCAAGCAAAACTACTGCTAAATTGCTATTTACAGAGAAACTGAATATTGCAATGTAAAAACTGGAGTGAAATGAAAATGCAAAAATGGAAAATAAAGCTATACTGCATTACATTGTTTGGTGATAAAGAAGACAGCTATAAGTTACATAGGAAAGTATGAGTTGAAATTCAAGCCTTATATTCTAGCTGTAGCTATAAATAAGAGAGCAAAAGCTGCCCTGCATTTAATCAGTTTGGCAGTCTCTGATAAAAATGATATATTTGAAAATAAGTGAAAAAGTAGTGTAACAAGTGTAAAAATAAAACAAATGCTGTATCAATACATGTAAACAAGTTGTTATTGATTCTAATAAAGTGAAATCAGTCAGCAGCAGGAAGTCTGAAAGTGTTTTCTGAAACAATGAGAAAAGACTGCTAGTCAGATTGCTGGCAGAAATGCCGAGAATTAACAAGCAACATATTTAGTTTAAATTAGACAAACATGTAGAACATTGTTATGTTTGAAGAAAGTTTTGAAGGAATGCAAATGAAAGCTGTGTTTACATCAATATCCTATTCAGTGCACTGAGTAAAGCCATTAGTTCAAAAGCTCTTGATGTGAATTTAACAATAACAATAGCTCCCTTCCTGGATAAGCTCGTTTCACCTCAAAAACCTTTCTCAACCAAATTCTCGATTGTCTACTAATTAAGTTCTGCTTAGAGGTTCTACTCTATACATTGATATAGTTGTTTGATATATTGTAATACAAGATGTAAATAGTTATCATACTTTTATGTTTTTCAAATAGACTCAAATTTCTCACCTAAGTCTATTTGCACTTTCCAAACATGGTTGCGCTAAAACGCTTTCCTTTATAAATGATATTATAGGACATATGCAGTATATTACTCTCATGATTCTCCATTGTTTCAATACTAGGTCATCAATGACAAGTAGAGTTATTCATGCTAGATCACCACACTGTAATATCTCAGTTGTTAGCGATTTCGTTACTCTAATTTTATCATGCTGTATGAAAAAATATCGTCATTCTGCTGTTTCTTTACATTATATTCTTATCACTTGCCTTTTTAGGGGGAGTCCAATGGATTTCACTAAAAAATTACTTTTTTTGAGCATGCGTGTCAGCATGAATTGTATTACAGCTTTTAAATATTGTACAGAATTAGGTACTCTCTTCACTTCTGGCTGCTGTAAGGCAGCACTAAACATGTTACCACTTTCAAAGCTACAAAATATGCTGTGCTCCTACAGTTTCCAGTCCTATAGGCTTGTAATACACTGAAGCAGCTAAAGCTCCTTGTACTGCAAAGACTTGTGTCACAGCACTATGTCTCTACAACTTTCTAAGCTGTAAGACACTTACGTCTTTTATACCTTTTAATCTGAAACTAGCAGTACATGGAGCATGTAAAATCTGTTGTACTATAAAGAATCATGAGAATCATAATAACCAAGCAGTTCTGTGTTCCTGAACTGGATATCAGGATTCTTCTTTTGAGCGTTGGTATACCGTACTACAAAGGTGAATTTCTGGCATCCATTTCACGAACATACTACAGCTTGATCATAATCAGTGACATGATCATAATTTTCTATATTATTTGCAGGAAAGATGGGCAGCTATAAAGAAGTAATCACATATATTTGTATTAGGCAGATAGGTTAAAGTCCAATGAAGAAGAACAAACAGAGTTGCTCTGACTAGCATAATGATTAGAAAATGGTGTATGTCAGAACTCTGATGTAAGTAAAACTGTATTGCAACCAGAATTGTTCCAGAAGGAATATCACTACAGTAAACTCTCAGTTAACTGGCACCCATGGGGATTGGTAAATGCTGGATAAGTGCAGTTTCTGGTTGATTGAGAATTACTATTAAAAACAGACCTGACAAATATTGTCCCCTATACTATACCATACCATAAACACTGTATTGATTTGATTTTAATATTGAAATACAATAATTACAAGCCTGGCTGGAATAATAATATTTAAAACTTATATTTCCACTAGAAAGCATGGCACAAGGAATGGTTTTCAAGTAGAACGCTGAGTGGATTGGAATTTTATGAACTGAATAAAGAGAGAGAGTGAATGCGTGTATGACAGCATAAGCAACTGTGTGTGAGAGATCGGAAAGATGTATGAAAGCTGGAGAGTTTATGCGAGAGATTGGAGAGAGAAAGAGTGAGTGAATGCATGTATGAAAGCTGAAGAGACTTTGTGTTTGTGTCAGTTCAGGAAGAGAATGTGCAATCTGATGCAAACTGAGTGAGTATGGAGCAAGTATTGACATTTTTGCGATTTGACTTGTTTGGTTTGACTTGTTCTCAGGTTGGTGAGAGAGGGAATTTATTTGTATCTTCCTTTTTAAAACTCTAAAACCTCTAAAAACATAAGGTATGTTTTTGTGGGGGAAAAAAGAAAGTGCAACACATGAAAAACTGAATTGTTTATACTGTACTGTATTTCTTCAGCTTTTTTCTGGTTGCTTGAGAGTTCTGGTTGATTGAGTTCTGGTTAACTGACAGCTTACTGTATCAGTTATAAGTTCATAGGTTCATAGGCAAGTACTAGGCTAGATGCTCTTATGGGCAATTTTAAGCCTAGCCAATTTCCCTTTTTTAGATCAAAAGAATCTATCCCATTTGATTAGAAATTAGCTTTACCCATCCCATGGACAATAATTGTATATTATCCCTATTGAGAATAACTGGGGTCATAACATATACAATTTGCATGGATCTATCCATGGAATAAAGTATTTAGGAGCTGGTTATGTTGATTAGCAGTACAGAGGCAGTCTTGTGGTAAATTTTCAGTTTATCTTTCACAGTGTTATAGGGTGAAAATAATTTGTTCTTAAGAGGACGAATGTGGTAATGTTACTCAAGATTTAACATCTAGCTTTATTAATAGAGGTTATGAGCTTAAAATATGACAACAGGCTTTGACTAATACTAATAAATCAAGGGACAAATTATTAAAATATCAAGATAAGAATGATCAAGTTTATTAGGGGTGAAAACTAAGGTTGGTTACTACCTTTGGGACTAACGATACCCGGGATTCATGAAGCTCGGCTCAAGGCCGGCTGTAGGCTTGCGCCGACAGTCTGGTGTGAAGATGGTGCAGTAGTGGCAAATGCATATTAATGAAGGCTCGCTGCCGCCACAGCCATGTGCACAGGAAAGGAGCAAGAGTGCATAGGGCGTGTCGAAGTGCAGCACGGAGGCGTGGAAATGCCAGCTGTCGACGTGCAACCTAAAATGCTTGCATATAACAAGTTTCAAGATATTAATCACATCTGTCAGTGTCCATGGATACTGAAACGTATGCAAAGCATGCAAGAATGTTCCTGCGAATACAAAATGAAGAAGCAAACACAAATGCACGGTAGGGAATAACAGGTCCCTATCCCGTGAACAAATGACATGGAAAACCGTGTGCCCGTAGTTCAATGCAGTGCAGATAGCTATACCAAGTGGAAGTGAAAAGCATCATATGTTAGTGAGCCATCAGTAGGTATGTCCAGCCCAATGGTTAGGGTCACCAGCTGACCCATAATGTGAGGGAGGGTACACAGCTTGGCAGATGTGTCCATAACAAAATACATGATAAATGTACATATCTAGCGACCTTATGTCTGAATCATATCCCACAAGGCATGTAATAGACACATACAAACCAAATGTGGCAGGAAATAGAATAAGCATGTAAACGAAACAGAAGGAGCATATAAACAGCTACAACAATAAGGAAACATGTAGGCTGAAAGGAACAGTATTATCCATACCGTCGACTGTGGGTACGTGGTGTCCAGTACAGTCGGATATGTGTACGGAATATATCCCATCCTGGACAAAGGAAAAGGTGGCATCCAACCAATGGTTAGAACAGTCTGTCAAAATCCGCAAATCAGCGGTACAAGCCGAACTTGTCAGGATGTGTCACAGTTGAACGGGTAGTAACTGGGTATACCAACCATGTAATTAAAGTTAAGTATGGGCGTGGACCTATGTACGTGAGGTATAGCATGTGGAAAGCAAACATGGCAGGGTAGTCCATACAATCATACAGGTACCTGACATATGTAGGGTATTCAATGTGTTACTCTGGCCGTGTCATGGGCCAACAACCAAAGCAGTGATGTATGGGGTGTGAGGAATATGTGTGTGTGGGGGGATGGGTAATGGTACAATCCTCCAAGGTGATACTGTGTCGTATGCAGAATAGGTTAACCGGAGGTGTATGAGGGAGCAGCGGGTGAAGCTGAAAGAAACACAAAAACATGTATAAACAGCTGCAATAAAACCAGATGGGCCATACTGTAGAACACAATCCCACAAACATATGAATATTGAAATGTGCGATACAAATGTATAGACATGTCACCAGCACATACCGACAGATTGGTCCTGATGGAACTGGCCATAACAAATGCAACACACCTGGATGCATAATGGACTACCCAGCATCCCCTCCAAATCACACAACCCGCTCCCTTACCTGAACGTCCACCAAATCCAGCCATACTTGGCCTACTGGTTTGGTGCAGCCACATCTACACATAGTGACCACTACGCATATGTAGTAGGTAGTGTCACCCTAGGCAGTTGCAGGATTGCACACAATGTATCCCTTGCATGTAAAACCCCCAGCACATTTTCATAACGCCAGAAGAATGGTCGGTATTCGTCTTGTTTTGGTCTTGTTCAATTTTTGGGATATCCCTCATGGGATAAGTAACCTGTGTAAACATTAGAATGGAAGACACGAAGTCCAGTCCTGTAGATATCTGGACACAAGTTGGAATGTGCATTAGTGGTGCACGACACTGTCCAGCCCTAAATGGTCATGTATAACCTACTACCCAGGATCAAACACCTTCCCGTGACGCACGTGTCCCGACACGAATAAGCGAGAGAATATATTGCACACATTCGCATAGTGGCACATGGTATAAAGGTGATGAAGGCACTGACGTAAACAGGATACCCATGATCCACTGTGTGAGGGACAATTAATTTGTGTGTAGGTGTGACCTGACCAACAATGGTACAATGCTAAATGTCTTGTGACCATAGGAAATAACTATGCACCATACTGCATGTAACAGTTGCCTAAAGCGGTCACGTCAGGATAGAATAAACGTAATTCGTACAAGAAACAGGCAAACAACAAAAGTGCCAAAGGTATAAGGCTCACAGCTAGGAAACAAATGAATGTTCTAAACCTGCACTGACCGTGGCTATGTGTTGGCCCAAACAATCTGGTGTCCGCAGTAGGGTTATCATCTGTCCCGCTTTGCGAGGGACAGTCCATCGTTCGACAGTTGTGCCCTGACAAAAGACATTTCAAATGGCAAATATCCTGGGATTGTAGGACATAATTATGTCCCATATGTTATGTAATAGTAACAGAAAATAATTATCACAGTATCTACAATACCTAAATGTTACAAGAAACAGAATAAGCAACTAAACCGCTACAACAATAGGCTTTTATGTAGGCAAATAAGTAAAGTTCTATCTGCTGTACTGACCGTGGGTATGTGTCGGCTTGTAAAATCTGATGTGTGTTCCAAAAATGTCCCACAATAACTGGCCAGACCCTTAAAAACTCACAAAGCCAAGATCTTTGGGGGAAAGGTGTTGAATGAGAGTGACTACTTACAACAATGTAGAGTAATAGATGCATTTAACTGCAGAAAATTAGTAGTATTACGAATCTGTCAACACGTTCCAAGTTAATAGTGCTAATATGGTAGAAGTGTCTGTGATTGTCCCTGAGTTGTCATAGCCTTGTCCCTGTCACTGCAGACACGAGTCCCTGAGTATCAGAGAGGTCCGTACACAGAAGTACACCAACCAACTGTCCCATCTGTTGACAGGACTATTGCATACCTGTAGTGAATTCATAACAGATGTCCAGAATAATATTCATTGTATGTATAAATGAATGAAATAGTCAAATGGGAACCTGCATTATGTAGTGGAACTACTCCCCACCCTAAATTATGTAATGCTGACCCAATAATGTGGTCAGAGATGCCCAAACACCTGTGTCTGTAAACACAGGTAGAATGTTAAACTCTGGATTAACTCTGTCCATGTGCTACATCTAATCTAGGAACAGCACCAGGGCAGTGCTAGTCACCAGTCGGCTGAGCCTAAACCCAGACCAGCACATGAACACCCTGACAATCAAACACGTGTATGTATGAGGACTATAAGCGTAGGAGTTATGAATATCCTTGGAGTGAGTAGACATGCAGCACGGATCCAAAGCAGTAGGAAACAGGGAATGTCCCAATTGTAGTGCTGCGGTTTTCCCAGCAGGAGAATGGATGCCTGCTGTGTAAGGGAAGCGGTGAGGCATATGTCAGAGTAGCTATGAACCATGGGTATACATATAAATGAGCCAGAACACCACTAGTGTAGTGGTTACAGCATCCGCCCAACATAAAGGCATTCCCGGTTCAAGTACGACTATAGCACATATTAATTGTGTAATGAATGCCTCTGTGCTGTAAAGCCAACATTTATACATGTAAAGGTGACCGCGTTCGCATGGGTCCGTTAACCGGATTCCATCAAAGTTGTACTATCATAAGGAATAGGCACATGTAATCCTAAGGATGTGCCTGTAAACATATGTAACTCAGAATAAGTAGATGCAAGTGGGCCTGCGTGGGTGTATGCAGCTATTAGCATAGCAAATGTATGTTGTCTTCTACAGCTGTAACTTTCATATATATATATATATATATAGTTAGATAGATGTGTGTATAGATAAATATCCACAGACATAACAGAAATATGCAATTATATATCTACATATTTATCTATATATACATATATATATATATATATATATA